>NC_089213.1:3106536-3149578 GCF_963930695.1 Labrus bergylta | reverse complement strand
AAATTTCACACTTTCATTATTATCGCAATTTAAGTATTCACGATCAACAATCTGATTGCTGATCTGAATATATAAACAAACTATGTTTGAAAACATCTTACTTACAGGAGTGATTCCTGGCTGTTATGGCAATGCTTTCACACCATTTTAATGCATTTATATAAAGCTAAAGCTAGCTAGAAGATACCCTCACATTACATTTGTGCCAATTTAGTGGGAAGGAAACTGCTTTTGAGGACATGTGCAAATACAATGATTGTGTTACACTATATGATAAAAAAAAAAACTTTGGTACTGGCTAAATGTATATGTTTGTAATTGGTTGAATTCTGGCATTTTGTGTTAAAGCAGTCAGAAGCTAATGGAATCAAATTTGCTGCTTATTCTTGAATCGTGGCCTTGTTAACCTCCCAATTCTAACTTTCTGCTGTCTTTAAAGTGGCTTATCAGTCCATTGGTCGGTGGTTAGGTGATGCTTATTGTCAGATTGTAATGTGTGTTTGATGTGTGCAGCAGTAGCTTAATCCATACGGAGGGTTGTCGGTTCAGGTTGAAAGTTGGTCTGGTTGCTGCCAGCACTGCCAAGGTACCCTAGAGCCAGATACCGAATCCGAAGCCGCTCGGGCAGGCCTTCACATCTCGGACATCTCTCCATTAGGGCATGTCTATAGGTGCTCCTATTTGTGCAGCATGTTTTTGAAAAACAGGTGGTAAAAATAGAATTTCCCCGTCGGGATGAATCAAGTATGTCTATATGCACACGAGGAACAGGGCAGTGTAACGTTCTGACAGCATTTGACCTTCCAACATGAGCCTGATGTAGAGGAAAGTTGCCAGACTATAAAAATGTTGAATAAATGTAACTCAAGGAAAAGCAAAAATCTTTCAAAAAAACCCACCACCCTCTCTCCTGTCCTGTCTGCTCAGTATTTTGTTGCTTGGGTATAAGCTCTACTTGTCGTGTCACCGAGATGACCCTGTGCGCGACGACAGCTGGCTGATGTGCCAAAGGCAGGATTGTAACAAGGACACGACACAGCAGAGGGCAGGGAGCAGGGAGCAGGAGTGTGGAAGACACAGGATAAGTGTGTGTCGGTGACTAGAGGTAGAGAGTGTGTGTATATGTCAGAGGAGATCTCGTGTCTCTTGAAGGCCAAAACTGTGAAGTTACAGAATTTCTAAATAAACTCACTGAACCATAACAAGGACTCAAAAAAACAGGACCCCAGGACCTTTTTTTGCTGGACATTTGATCCAAGAGAGTTCCACACAACGCTCAGAACAGACAAAATAGGGTGAAGGTCTGTCATAGCGCCCTCTACTGACCACTGACCAGACACCACTGCCTAACGTACACATAAACTACAGTTTCATTAACATTAACGCGGGCACTGTGTGCTTTTTGATCAATCCCAGACACTGTACTGCTTTTGTATCAATCCGCTGATGAAAATAGTCCCTCACAAAACATGTTTTAAGTGATATTTGCAGCAACAACAGCTAAGGTATTTTGGGAAATGAATCAATTTTAAGACAAAAGACAATTTCTAATCTTGAGTCAGATTTTCAGTACAGGCCACACACAGGCATTGGGATTGGGACGTAATGATGAGAGAGATGGATTAAGAGTAGCAGAGAGAACTCCCATGATTCCCCGCTTGCCTCAACGTCATCTTTTGTTATTGAAGTATTGATTGAGAGCCCCCTGGTGGCTGAATCCACATACTGTACCTTTAACTCAGGGTTTGTTTTGGTCATTTCAATAGATTTGTCAAGATAACAAAGGAAAGCTAGAGGCAGCAAATTGAGCATTAAATTACAGGGATTTAATTGAATTTTATCTTCTAATTCTATCTTCTTATCTATCTGGAAAATCAAGACCAGTAGGCACAAACTGAGGGACTCAACTGAACTGAGGACTGGTGATTCTTAACGCTAAAATCCAAGCTGTAATCGGCTGCCTGCAAGGGATGGAGAGGACAAACTTTTTCTAAAGTAACACAATATATCTAATGACCATTAACATATAAGATCAATCTGAAGAACTTTATAAAGGCCAATATTCCCCGCTGAAATTCTTGAATAGTTGAGGCTTTTCATTTAGGCGCACCAAAACAGAAAAACCCAATAATGAGACGGTGTAGTGCATTAACAATCCATGTTTGTTTTTTTCATAGCCAGAACAAAATATCCCAAAGTGATTCATTGTGGAACATGGTGTTGGATCAATACTGGATGCAGTCTTGGTTGTATGGAGAACAAGGATTTGACCTGTACAGTAATCACTGTACCCTTTTCTTACAGCGGTGCCCCCACAGTGAGGCTTAGTTATAAATACAGAAAATGGGAGCTATATTGAACTCTTCTGTGACACACTCTCACACACACACACATACCTACACTTGCAGTCCACTCGGGCTCGCCTTCCAGCAATAGAGAGTTGCGAGTGAGGAGGGTGTCAGCCAAAAGGATGCAGAGATTGAGAGAGTGAAAAGAAAGCCCAACAAATGCGGAGAGAGGGATGAAGCTGCATAGCTTCAGGGGAAGGACAAATCGATACACTCGCACACATAACACTCCCACGCAGCAGCTAAATAATGCTGCTAGTTTGTCTTTCCCTTCACCCACCGTGACCTCTGTCATCTTTTACACACTGTGTGGAAAGGTTTATTCTTCTTCTGCGAAAATTACAGACTCTTACAGACAGTAGTTTCTGCAAATGTGTTTACAAAAAAACTGTTTTCTGTTGTTTTTTTTCGCTATTAAAAAGCTTTTTTGTTAGTGTGAAAGTCTCTCGAAGGACTCATTTTGTTTTAACCATTCCTGTCGTCTCACATTGACACTTTCTGTCTGTTTCTTGTGCACAAAGTCTGCATGAATAAAAAGGATCTTTAGTTCCGATATGACTGGACGTGTTCATTAACACTTCAAATCATCAGACCAAATTATAGCCTCATTCACCTTCATGCATCAGTGGAGCTGAATGCACATACAGTACTTATATAAATATGGGTGGTGAATAAGGTGAATGCTGAAGTATTATTCAGTTTCAGCTCTTACTTTGGCCAATGGCTGTTTCTGTAACTTGACTCTATGCCAGTGTTTATTGTGGTAGTTGGCCTTTTCCCTCGCAGTGTCTATACTTTCCTTGCAAGGTTGCTGATCTTCAGAGCTAGACAGTTAGCTAACAAGTGTAAGTCCTCCAAAAAATTACAAGGCGTAACTTTTCTCGTTATTTATTGAAGAATTCACAGTATTTCCGATCTCATTTACTTTCTTTCTTGTAAAACTGTAATGAAGCAAAGTACTGCTAGCTTACTGCTCTGCTAACTATCAATTCATTAAAATCTAAAGAAACAACTTAAAAACTTACATTCTGCCTCTGTACACCAAAGAATACAAAATAATAAATACTTAAGGACAATTAGTGTCCAAGGCAACAATGTGGAAGATAATTTTGCAGGAGGTGAAGAAACTGCCGTCTGCTCTCTCCACAGCACTTAAAGGTCTGGTGGTAATTGACACCTCATATGCTCATACTACTCAGTTCACTTAAACAACCAGGAGGGGGCAGTGTAAAAACAAAACTTAACTCAAGCAATATTAAATGTCCTTCACAAAGGGCACAACAGGGTCAGCAAAGCTAGAAGGGAACGTTAAGTCTTTCTAAAGTGTAAGGGAGTTTTGACAAACCCAATATTTGTAAATCATCTAACATGTACCAGTAGCAGTGACGGACAACAGACAACATATTTCTTGGAGTGAAGTGAAGCAGAGTCAGTGGAGGAGCTCGTGTCCAGTGAGGCATTAAGGTGGATGTTCAACAGGAAGGAGTGTGGAACAGTCCACTTTAACTGGACTGCCTGGTGTCAGGGTTTGATTGTAACTGATGTTGAAGGCTCTGTGGTGTGAATGCTCAGCTGTTCTACCCAAAATATGACAAGCACTGTGGCTGCCCGGTCAGTTGGATTTAACATCAGCCAGGCCTGTGATGCCTTTAAGTGACTACTTTGTCTGCAGGCTGTCTGACAACTTGTGTTCAGTAGAGTAAAATAACAGCATGGGTTTCTCAGCAGCAGCTTGACACTGTGCTTTATCTTAATGTTCATTACGATCAATTAATACAGTTTCCTAAAGTCTCTGAAATGCTCTTTAGGATTTGTGGTCCTTCATTAGAAGCTAATGAGTCAGAAAGTGTGTATCCATATATATTATGGGTCATCATGAGAATTTATACGGCCACATTGACAGTAATTAAAAACAAGCTGCTTTAAGGAGTTTGTTCAAGACCTTTAATGGACTGAATGTTAAAGTGACTGCCAGCCAGACTGAAGATGTGTTTAGACTTGAGATGGAAGCCAAATACCCATATTTATACTGATATCGAGGGTCGGACTATCAAACTGGTTTAACATCATAACTATCTGGGCATTTTAATCGACAGAAAACTAAGTCAATGGTCAGTGAATGGTAGTGTTAAATGTCTGCACTTTGTCCAGCAGTTCAACTTGTTTTAATGTGTACTTGACTCATGGCACTCTTAAACGGATCCATGGTACAGTCCGTCTTTGTCTTGCTTGAACACCTGGTTTGGTGATTTTACATTTGGGGTCAATTGCGATCATAGGTTGTATGTAAAATTGGTGTCACCACTGATTTCAAAAGTGAAGGAAATGTTGAAGTGCCTTAGATATGTATTCATCCAATGGCCAACAACAGGAGACTCCACTGGTTGGACAAAGAAGTACGATTCTTTGAAACAAGCAATTAAGTTTATAATGTCAATAAACATTTCCCCAATAAGTTTGCAGAAGTTTCTAGATATACGTCTTCAGTCAACCATGATGTTGATTTTGTAAATAATGGTCCCATTTAGAGCCAAGTAAAGGATTCAGTGGAGTACGATGTAGGGGCGTGGCTACCTGTGATTGACAAGTTACTCCTGTGGCAATCTGTCAACCACCATAGAAATGTGGCAGTGTAGATACAACTTGTAGTTCAAATATGCTTCTGGTTCTGGCATATGTCGGACTAGATGGCGTCTGACATATGCTAAACATCCCGGCCTTCAAAAAACAGTATGTGGTTGCAAAATGTAATAAAAGGAGTCAGTTATATCAATGGCGTCAAACTGCCTGGTTCTACAATTCTACAATTCACTTAGCAGACGCTTTTATCCAAAGCGACGTACATCAGAGAGTAAGAACAACACAAGCAAGGATCTATAAAAAAAGGGAACAATGTCAGTAAGAGCAAACGATCAGCTTTGAGTCTGATTGGACACACAGGTGCTGACAGGAAGTGACCAGAGGCAAAGCACAACATTGAGGGCAGTTCTTGAGAGCTCTAATCAGTATAGAAACCATCTTATAAGTCGTCGTTATCAAACAAAAACCATCATCATTACCATCATCATCATCAATAATATGGAGACCATCATCATTAAGTTAGTAGGTATTCATGAAAGAGCTGGGTCTTTAGCTTTTTCTTAAAGGTGCAGAGGGACTCTGCGGATCCAATGGAGTTTGGAAGTTCATTCAACCACCGGGGGGCGACAGAGGAGAAGAGTCTAGTCAGAGACTTAGGACCCTGTTGTGAAGGTTGGATCAGACACCTTTCATTGGCAGAGCGTAGTGGAGGGGAGGGAGTGTAGACCTGGATCAGAGAGTTAAAGTAAGGAGGAGATGTTTTTGTCGCTGTTTTGTAAGCGAGCAGCAGAGTTTTAAATTTGATGCGAGCAGTAACTGGGAGCCAGTGTAAGGAGATGAACAGCTGAGTGACATGTGCTCTTTTAGGAAGGTTGAAGATCAGTCGTGCTGCTGCATTTTGTATCATCTGCAGGGGTTTGATAGTGCATGTAGGAAGACCTGCCAGTAGAGAGTTGGTTAACAATGGTTTAACAAAATCATAGGTGTCGTGTTGTGACTTGATATATTTGTGTACTTTACCATGTCTTTTGTACGTTACTGTTACATATGCCTATGTCTGAATGTGTCTCATGTTTTTGTAATTTACAGTTGAAATTGGGGGAAACAAAACTTTCCAAATTGTTCAGTTTCTAACTTCTTTCCTTTTGGACTCTTTATCCACCATCTTTAAGTCCATTCTGACTGAGCAGCGAGTCTCCAGCCACCTGTCTGTCTACTTCTCTTCTACCTGTTTCAAACTGAAGCTTGCAGCAGCTTTCCGCCTGTATTCGGTGATGATTGCTAACAGCACTGAGTGAGGCACTAAACAGCACCGCAAAGTGGGTCTCTGAACGTCTGTCACGTCTGCTCGCGCTGCGCTACTCTTTTCTAGTTGCTCTCTGTTTGAGCAGTTGGTTCAAGGCAGCAGGGCGTCTTTTAACACAGATTGTAAGCATTGCTCCGCTCTACCAAAAGCTGGCTGTTTGGGATGCCCTAAGGCCCTCGTGGACACACAGAAACCGACACAGAAGTGGACACACAAACACACACACACACACACACATATGCTTTAACACAGAAATGCACACATGCGACGTAATGCTTTTGAGTCACTTTTCTCGATGACTCACTGTCTAGTGCAGTCTGTCTCCACACACTTTAGCGTCTGGACCATAATTCCAAGCTAAGACCTTTGGAGAGTATTCTGAAAGTTTTTGAGTGTGTACGTGCCAGGAGGAAGATTGCGCTCATAGTGAAGTGAAAACCCTTCAAAGCAGCAGAAAAAAACCTGTCATGAGATTTGAAGAGACTTTTCTCTATAAACTTTTAAGGACATTCTCGGAGGGATTCAGAGAAGTGAAAGATGTTTGAGAAGATTTTTTTTTGCAATCGAGGAAAATGGACGAGATGCAGAGAGTGTTACTCACAAGAGTGATCATACAGGTGATGTTATCTCAGGGAAAACCGGTCATTAATTTAGTTTCATGTTTCACAATTTACAATTCAACACATGCACATGCAGGGAGATTGGCAGATGAGAAAATGCACACTATTTCAGTTACAGTCGTATACACAATATTTTCCTGAGACATAGAAATCACTCTCTCTCATTTTGCTGTGCATCACAAATTAGCTTTACATAACTCATAATATTCTTTAAGTGCATGAAACACCAGCCCCTACTTCTTGCTTGACAATGCAAGATATATATTTCAGTATGTGTTAATGGTAATGCACCGTCAATATTTAATGTGGCTGCACTGGATACAGCTTTCTGGTTTTAACTCCGACTGAGCACACCTCAACTCTCTCTAGACGTAGAAGCAGAAAAGACAGAAGCAATCCATCTCAGGCTGTCGGATCAGACCACCTAATCGATCACAGATCACCTCAATGTAATTTAATGAATCAGTAAACATTTTTAATTTAAAGTTTGTTACTTTTTGTTTTCTTGTGAAATATAACACATGAAGCAATTATATTATCTATCAAACTCTTTATTCTAACTGGGACTAACTGATTTCCTTTTTTATACCCTTTCATGTACTTCAACGTTCAGGAATGACTATTTAACAAACTGTCCTCCTTGTAAAGTAAATAAGTAGCTGTCTATAAGGAAAAAGACAGATTTCACTTTCTGTACATCGCTTGTCTTCTGTCCTCCTCCCTCTCGTTCACACTTCCCTTTACCTCCTCCTTTCTCCCCCCCACTAATTGCCTGACTTCCCCTCCCCTGACTCTTCGCGACGCCATCTTGCATGTCTTAATTAAACGGCTGCTTAGAAGGAGGGAGGCATTGAGTGAACGAGAAGATGTGGAGTGGGGGGGGGGGGGGGTCGGTAAGAGATGGGTGGTGGTGGTTGGGGGGATTAATGAAAGACGAGTCTGTTAATTACACAACAAGGTCAAGGCCATTTTACCTTCACAGCTTAATTGTGGCCCCCTGATTGTGTTGCTAGGCCTCATTTTTAATTCAAACAGCAGGCGGACTAAACTATGATAATTGTTCGTGCATTGTGTGTGTGTTTGTGTGTGTTTTTGTGCATTATCTTTGTGTGTGTATAGTTTAGGTAACAAGTGCGTCTACTCACCCTGGACAGTGTGATTCAGGGTTTCCTGACATTTAAAGAACTTGTTGCTGTAAAGATGGGAGAATGAATGTGTACAAGAAGCTCCATCTTTCAATGCATTCTTTATAATCTGGTTACAAAGTTCTTTGTATGTGTTTGACTTTGAAGAACTGCAGATATTTTTTTAAATATTTTAGAAAGACTGTTTTCAGTGTAAAAAGTTAGCTGTCTTCTTGCATTACCAGCACCTCATTTACGTTCCTCCTGTCTGTATCTCTTCCCTCACTTTTTATTACAGGAATTCATTTATTATTTAGAATTTCAATTATTCATTAGACCTTGTTGTCTGCAGGGGCGTGTCCAAACTTTTTTGATTGGGGGGGGTCGCCCGACTGGGGCACCAACATATGCAGGGGTGGCCTGAAGTATGTGCATACGTACCTGTACATATGTTAGAATATCATTGAAGTTTGAAGTTCTGACAAAACAGTTGATTCTCCAAAAAAGGGAAGCAGCCAACCCTGGTTAAGAATGTTGGGTGGCTCCAGGGGTGGCTAATAAGATTTTAAATGAGAGGGGGGGAATGCCATTCCTAGCTTTTTGTAAACTGTGATAATTACTGTATTTTTGTTGCAAGAAAATCTGCAATTGTTTGATAATTTAAGAACTTAAGCCGCCAGAATCTTTTTAGAAAAGTGTAATTTCTCATTTGAAGAAAGAAGTGAAAGTGATTAAAATGATGAGCCTTACAGAATCCATTGATCATGTTTCAGTGTGTGTGTTCTGATCTCTAACACAGAGCTCAGCCGTTAAACCCAGAAGGGGGGTGGGAGGGGTGGGAGGATCGGCCCACCTCATCCATCTCCTTGATAGACCAACTGTTCCTCATCACATGGGGTGTTGTGCACACCCACACACAAACACACACACACCCACACACACACCCACACACGTGTATACATCTTCTACGCACCCTCCAAAAACATTTGATGTCTCGTATGCTCTGACCATGACTCCCCCCCTGCAAGTGAAAACACTTAATCAACCTTATGGTCCAAGTGACCCCCCACCACTGTCTCCATCCATCTCTGAAGCCGCTCAGCTTTTTAATAACCCGGGATGGAGGATCTCAAATGTCGCAGGGGGATGAGCGATGAGCAGGGATTAGGTGGTCAGCTGAACACGGGAGCTCGCCGTGCAGCAATGATAGAAACATGTATCGGAGGTTCATGTTTTTGCAGCTGGAAAGCAAAATGAATACGTACGACAGTATCATGAATTTAGCTTGGTTAATATTTTTAAACCCTGGTTTGGGAGAAGAAAGGGAAAAATGTCCAGCAGCATCTAACAGAAACAAACAAGCACAATACTTGCTGGAATAACGTACTTGTGTATGCATTTAAACAAAAAAAATATTGCTTTCCAAATTCCCTGGACATTTTGACCTGATGACCTTGGTTCATACATAAAGGTTAAAAGTCAGAAAGGGTCAGTAAGGTGATTGTGTAGGGTTGTTTTAATATATGTTATGCGTTTATGAAATAAATGCTGATAGAATAATGCAAAGTCGGGAGAAACACACGGAGAGATGAGCAGACGCTAACTTTGTTAAGTCCACTTCAACTGCTTAAAGTATAAAAATAAACATCTGTGTTATAAGGCTGCTCGATTTAGGCAAAAAGCATGATCACGATCATTTTGACTGATATTGAGATCACGATTATTAAACACGATTACTCGTTGATTTTACAACATCTGGATCACATGACTTTATCGAACTCAAACACTCTTAACACTTTAACATTGTATAAATATGATAATAGTCAATATTTTGACATGTCATATACATTTTTTTTGTTGTTGACATTTTTATATACTTTAGTAATCCCTGAGGGAAATTCTGGTTTACACTCTGTTATTGAGAGACACGCTTCACACACATCGGCCTGAATCACACACACACACAAACAAAACCTGTGACTATACATTAGTGGAGAGATGTCAGAGTGGGGCTGCTACACAGGGAGCGCACCAGAGCGGTTGGGGTTTCTGTGCCTTGCCTGGTATCTCTCCAGCTACCAGACCAACTTTCATATTTTGGTCCAAATCTGGACTTGAACTGGCGACCCTTCTGGTTCCCAACCTAAGTCCCTGCTGACTGAGGTACTGCTGCCCCAAACGATCATACATGTATGTAACGTAAAAAAAAGACAATTCCTCCAATGTAAGCATATGCTTTTTTTTTGTATGTGAATGCACATTGTTCTTTTATACATATTTCCCGCTCATTAGTCACTCTGATGGTGTATTGGACCTCATATAAAGAGTTTTTTTTTTTTTTTTTTTTTTTTTTTTTCATGTATCTGTCTCATTTGCATATTTGAAGAAAAAAAAGAGTCATGCATCAATATATCTACTGGAGAGTTTAAGAAACTACATTTTGTAAAATGCACACGGTTGTATCTGTAACAGGACTTCTGTAAAGGAATGCATTGAGATGTTTTTTTTACTCTCAGTGTAACCTGTAGGGAGACTAATGCTTGCATTTCAGAATCTGCACACATTTTCCCTGTGCTACTTAATGCATGCGCAAGCACACACTTCAATCATTCACACTCTTTAGACTCTAATATGCTGTATGCGTTGCACACCACCCTCGTATAGGCACTGATATACATAATGACACTGCATAAGCACACACGGATATGCACCTTTTTTCCCAGCCTGGTCTCTCCCAGCCTCTAAGTGACTCTAATAGGTGTGTCTTCCAGGGTTGAAGATGTGTCTGATTACCCTTGACCTCCTCTCATTTAACAATCAGACAGGATACGAGATCGAATGCACGGCTCTGCAGGTTTTTCTTCTTTTTTTTTTTAACTTCCTCTCTGCTGTACTTAAATGGCGCTCATCTATCCGCACTCTGGGGAATCACATTTATCAGGCCGATTTTGTCTATATCTGGGTCACAGTCTTTATGAAAATGGCTGATTCAGATGAGGCAAATGAAAATGGAATGTCATTAGTAGGCAACGCTCATTCAAGTTCACATCCCAGATTTGAATAGTTGATTTCAAAAGACTCAAATGAAAATCACAACAGACTGCAAGCGCGAGATTAGTTAGTTGATTTCCATAAGCAATCCTACACACACACGCACGCACACACACACACAAATACAAACACAAATGAGCGATCTACAAGAAAACAATAACTCTTTACTCCGTATAAATAATTCCACCAGAGAATGAGATCATCTCCTATTAACATATTATAATATAATATATATATATATATATATATATATATATATATTATAATATAATATAATATATATATATATATATATATACATACATATTATATTTTTGTCCCCATGAATTAAAATCTGAATAAAATGCAACAAACATTTTTCTCCTAGAAGCTTTTTCTGTTTCAGTTGTCATGGAGTTTTAGTTTTGATATCTGCGTCTACAAAAAACACAAAAATATTGACAGCATTTCCAATCAATGCCTTCTCCCCACGCTGATTGTTGTGTACAGCATACTCACAGTGCTGACAAAACCGCAGACATGACGCCTGATGCATTTTTATACTATGAGGAATCGGAGGTAGTGAAGAATGACATTACATATTGCCTTTGCAAATAGGGAGAGATGTAAGTGTCTAAAAAGGGGGCTGCTGTGCGTCTATAACCTTCAGCAGCATTACCAATCAATATTACTTCTCTTTCCTGAGCTTATCTTCGCTCTCGGTTTGAAGGTGGAATTGTGTTTTAGTGAAGTATGACAGGCAGGAGAGATGGCGTACACAAACACACACACACACACACACACACACACACACACACACGTACACACACAACAGCATGACTGCTTGAAAAGAGCAGAACATTGAATCTCATTTTGCAAGCATTCGACCTGAAATTGCCTGACATTGACATGCAAACGTGTTGTGCTGACTGGTGTCTGATATGGTTATGATGTAAATGACTGGGATGCTACCCTGCAGCTCAAATGCAAACACAAAACCCCCCCAAACATGCACAATATATCACCTTAACGTTTGGTAGCCTGTCTTCTGCAGCAAACTGTTTTCCATGGGTGTGTGCAGTAAGGAGCGTGTGGCGGTGCTGTCCATCTGGATGTGATGTTGGTGGTGAGGATGATGATAATGAGTATCAGTGGGGCATGAAGGCTGAGAGCCTGCAGGCCACCTTGCAAGGTTTTTCAGATAGGTGCTCACAATATGTATTTTCCCTTTTTAAGGGTTTTCTTTCTCCAATCTGACTTTTCGTTTTAATTTCCATCTTGATGATAGCATGCTAGCTGGAAAAACTACACAAATCTGTGAAATTGTTTCTACTATCTCAGGGCCTGATTAACAAAAGTGTTTCAAGGCTTTTGTGACAAATTAACTTCTGCAAATAAATCCAAAAGCGACCTTCCCATTTGCAAAACAAACGCAAGGGCTTTAAATGCACCCCTCACTGCCCTGCAGAGCAAACAGTGTTTTGTGCGCAGGTGCTGGCTTCATTCTGACATCTAAATAAAGCCTGGAAAAGTTTCCCCTCCCCTCTTAGGTCATCACCTATATGTTGACAAAACCGCTGACCCCAAACCCTTAATGTTTGTGAAACATGTGTTGGCTATTGCTGCACATCCAACAAAGTGTTTCTCAGCATGCTGTATCTCTAAATTCTAAAGCCATCAAAACGTAATTCTGTAACTTGAAAGTATTAAAGTCAACAGATAAAAGTGCCACATTTGACGAGCTCTGAGTGAAAACGTTGTCCCTAAGATTTTTTACTTCTAATACATGCAATTATACGAGCACACAAACTGTGAATAGGAACAAAGCCAAGTATCTGCAGTGTTCACAAGCAAGCGGCACATGTGTGTTTCTTTGTCGGTGAGTTTCTGTGAGACAGACAGGTGAGGGGAGGAGGCGATATTATCCTGAAATTGTTCCCTCTCAATCTTTTGTTCCACAGCCTCTGATAAAAAATCCTGCGAAAATGACGCCGGACCAAAGTAGAGGTGGCGAATAATAGACAAAAATGGGGGAGGGAGGGTGAGTGGCGAGCAAACGTGATAGCGAGAGGGCAGGGGGATGTGGGTGGGGGGGAGGGGAGTGTGGGCAACGCTTGGCGGGGAGCAGAGCAGATGGCAATCATGAGCTATTTGAGAAGATGAGATGGGAGAAAGGTAAACGTCAGAGTGACAAGGGTATTACAGAGAGTGGTGAAAACAGGAGTGGAAGAAGAGGCTCTGTCAACAGTCAATGATGGACTTCTGTGGGCGTTTTCTCGTGTGTTGCAGTTTTTTATGTCAGTGATTCAGCCGTCTGACTCAGTATGTGTTCATATACTCCATACATACAGATGTCTGCTCTAATCAGGTGTACAAATAAGAGACTATATTTCTTTATTTTTAAATTCACATATGCATGAGATTGTATTTCTCATTATGTGTCATTCCATTTGAACCTTTTAAATATGGGATTACACCACAATACGCAAATACATGAGGCTTCTAGCAGTTGAAATTCCTAATAAAAAAGACAAAAAGTTTAACCCCACATGCTGTAGCCAACAAAAAGCAAAACATGTTTAAAGGCTTTATATGTGATTTTTTGATCCAGCAGATGTCGCCCTTGAGCACCAGCATGAAACCAAAACAACTCGCGCTGCATTGTTGTGTTAGCATGCTAATGCTAGCGATCTTTATTATGCTGGTATCTTCACACTGCATGTAAATTTACCTGAAATGAGCGTGATCTAGAAACACAGTTAAGCAGTGAGTACAGTATGTTATTCTTCTTTTCTCTAGTCCCTCAATTAAACAACTTTTATACACGAGGGGAGGAGTCAGCCGGCCGTCCTGGCGATGTAAACAAACTGAAGATAGGACTCTGAAAACTCTGAAAACATCACAGACAGTGGGACTCGGGTGTTACACCCATTGTAGACAGTCATGACTCACAGAGTTATTTTCAGAGGATATACTTGATTTCTACATTTAAGTGTGAAAAATATAAAGCCTTTAACCCCATGAAAAGAGAAGAGAACTAAAGTAAAAACATTTAGTTTGACTCGCATTAATATTACCCCAAGAAGATGAAACTAAATCTAAGCTCTGATGAATTATATTTTTGTTATCCAGTGTCGTCAGTCTTTTGTTTTTGTGTGCCTGAATGTGTCTCATGGATGTGTGCATATCCGGCCGAGTTTGTGAGAGCATTTTTATTGTCTCTTTTATGGTTCAGGTGAATAGGCCTTTGTGTTAGCCTGTCCGTGTGGATGGTTGCCTGTCGGTTCCTTTCTGCTCTCTTTGTCTCATACACACAGTGCAGACCTGGCATTAGGAGAGGTGATGTAACAGGACAGCTCTTTGTTGTGTCTGCTTCATGATGCAACCGCTCTGCTCTCGTTAAATCTTCTGAGTCCAAATTTTTTCGTTTTTCTGCAAAAGACAGTGAATGCATCTTTTGGTTGTTTACATTTGTACAAGTGTGTGGATTAGTGTGCTTTTTTGTGTCTGTGTGTGCATATGTGCATCAGAATGAGACATGTCTCCGGTGTACAGCTCATACAAAGCACCGCTGACATTAATACCCCTGGCGGCATTGTTCACGAGTTATCCTCCTGTGGTTCTCTGTGTGATGTCAGTCTGTGGTAACCAGGGCAGAACAGGGCATAAAAAATGATAAAGCAAAGCGTTGACCTGAATGGCATGGCTCAGAGCTCTCTCGCCGATTACACTGTGAGGCGGCAGCCCGTCAGTGGGTAGACGTGAATGAGGTCTTTACTTTGAGCTGATAACAGGGATTTATGCTGTAATCTGGGGCTTGGTTAGAGCCCAAAAAACAAGCTGGATGTGCAGACAGGTTACAGTACTGGATGAAGTATGAGTTTAAATAGTTGTTTGAGCAACATCAGAATCTGGAAAGTGTCACAAAAGCTGCTTTTTTCATCACATAACACAGCTAGAAAATGTAAAGTAACATTACTGAATATAAAGATAAACCATAAGGGCTTTGGGGAATACAATTCTATATAAAACAGTGCATCAACAATTACCTTCTTGATTAAATTTGTCCTAAACTAATAACGCTCTACTTAACTTTTAATGCTGCTCTGCAAAGTTAGAATGCTTTGCAGCTAAACCAAGATGGTGCCAAATGTTAGCAAGATAACTGCAAATAACATTAGCATACTAGCAAAGACATTTTCAGCATGTAAACAAAAACATTTAAACACTAGCAACTATAAATGTAATACTTTTAATTGTGCACAGAAGCAGGTTATCATGCCCGTGTCAGGATTTCCTCAGTTTTTCTACAAGCTAGTTAGCATGTTGGCTTAAAGCACCCCTGTGCTGGAAGCTAGCTTGGCTGTTAACTTGTAAACGATACAGCCTAACGCCATATCCCAGGGATGTACACTCTGCTTTATGCTCGGTACAGACTGCTGTACAGACTCGTACACATTGTGTGCTGTCTCATACTTTCCATCCACAGAGCACTTTGGTGGATGCAACCGTGGGATTTGTAGTTTTTATTGTGAAAAATAAAAAAAAGTCTCTTTTTCTCTTCTTGGCTTCATCTGTCGTCGTCCTCCTTCCACTTAACCTCGTCCAGTGAATCAAACCGTTCAGAGACGAGCTAATTGGCTTCTTTTTCATAACTGAAGGCACGTATGTGAACTAGAGCCGTGCACACTTCTAGTGAGATAGCCTGCTGTCGAAGTTGCATACTGCAGGTAAAAGGAGATAGTGCCACACTGTGGACTGTGGTTGAGACACTATTCTCCCTGTTGAAAGTATTGTGCTATTCAATCGACCTTTGAAACTACAATTCTAAGTTGGAAAAGTGACATAATGTTGCTTTAAGAAGTGTTAGAATCAGATATCATTAAAAAAAAAGAAACCTCTTGTATTAAACCTTATATATACACAATCTGGTATTCTCTGCAACTACACTTCCTTGATCAATAGTGGGAACAGTGTATGTGCCTTACCCATTGTATTACAAGCTGTTCCTGGGTAAAGAGGGTGCATTGTCCATTCATTGCTTGCACTTCCTGCCTGAGTTCGGAAATTCATACTGGCAACCCTCCAATCCTGTTTCCCGTACTTTCAGGATACAAAGTATCTCTAAACTTTTGTTCTCACCCAGCGGATTTCTATTCTCTTTTAAAGCCAAAAATCCCATTATTTAGTAAATACAGGCTCTTTTGAGGTGACTGAATCCATCACGTTCAGTCAAATTTCAACTGGTCCAGTTTGGCAGAGCCATTATCATTTCACTTTTTTTATAATTCGATTCACTCTGAAACATGTACCGATCAGTCATTTCTTTCCTTTTCACATACTTGCCCGACCTCCAGTTTTAAAAAATATGTGTGTGTGTGTGTGTGTGTGTGTGTGTGTGTACAGGGGACCTTCAAAGCTGTTTGATGGTAATGAGAATTCATTTGTGGATGTTAAAGCTGCCTACCAGCCGAAAGAATTAGCATCAGAATCAGCATCAGCCACACAGAGGGCATCTGATCTGAATTAGAGCTCTCTGAATTATTGATTTTCACCTGCTGGAATCACATCCTCTCTCCCCTGTTTCCCTCAGACATGCCATCACCTTTTTTTCCTCCTTTTCATTGATTCATACATGGAAACATTTGCGACGGCGTCCCTTTAGTCTGTTTCAGGCTACGTTCGTTCTTCACTGGATGTGTGTACTGAACAGTGGGGGTAACGCTATGAGTGGATGTTAATGTCTTGAGAAAACCTCTTACGCTGTTATTAATATTAATTAATGCGAGCTGTCAGGGAGGCAAAGAACAATTCATTGCCCACATTTATTGTATTAAGTGCTTGGTGGTTTATTAATGGCCATGTTTAAGGTTAGAGACAAAGAAAGGGAAGGCAGAATAAGAGAGAAGGGCAAACGATAAATTGATTCCTCCCACAAAGACAAAAGTCTATTAAAGTAATTTGTGAACTCAGTGAAATGTGGATTCTATGGCCTTTTGGTTTTTATTCATTAGATGGTGAAAACTGTTGGCATATCTCACAGCGTCGTTTTTATCACGACTCTTATGTGTAAATATGGGATTAAATTGATACCAGGTTTTACTTTCCCATTATTTATTTTGTCCACCAACACCAACAAGCTCTTTGTGAGAAAATATAGGCCAACGAGCAGTAAACTTAGGGTACCAGAGTGAGAAACTGAAGGATTTCAAGAAACCGGAGTAAGATGCTAATCAGATAAGGACTCAACTTCAAGAGAAGGCGAGGGAATACATATGAGTCTTCAGGTTCAAGTCCCTGACTGGTTGATCTGAGTGGCCTAGCTCAGCATACGGTGATAATGGTTCTGTGATGTATATTAGAAAACAGGATGAATGTCTGATTGAAGGGTTGAGATGCCAGATACATTACATGTGGTGATAATTTCCATTAAATGTAATCGGAGCATCTTCTGGTGTGCAGACTTCGTTTTTTGTAGAGCACCCAGTCTTCAAGTTTTCAGATGTGCGTGCTGTTTGATATTTTTGTATATTGGAGCAAGTCTATGAAGAGATTTTGCGACAAATAAGACGATTTTGTAAGGTATTCTACAACCAGACATAATTCTATTTATTTAAATCATACAACACCACCAGTAAAGGGCTTCTTCGACACCCTCTGGCAAACATAACAAGTCACAAGGCTGCCAACGTTAGCTCGGCTTGTTTCAAAGGGCTTCGCTCATTTTTAGACAGTCATTTTGTATGAAGTGAATTGAGCGAGGCAAAATAGTAATAATTGAAATCATATCAAATTGATACAGCATTGTACTTGCTTCTGAATAATTAACTAAATAATAATAATAATGTGTACGTCCCTCATGTCTTTAAGAAGTGCATTACTCAAGTCTAGGTATCGGTATGTATTAGGTATGTAGGTATGTAGGTATTGGTGGTATGTAGGTATTGGTGTGGTTAAAGGGGAGAAAAAGTTATCTAACCCTCTACTGAGCGGTGCAACAGCTACCCTATTCTAACTTCCCTTTCAGTGCTTCTTTCAGCGATTCTCATCTGCATGCATGGCTCGTCGGTGCGCCTCTGTTTTCCTACCTCTGTCTCTCTGTCAACCTGAAGGAGTCCATTCAGTCTCCTTTTATAATGTGCTTCCTTTTGTATAGTATGTATCTGTCCGTCTTTCTGTCTCTCACACACCATCTGTGTGTGTGTGTGTGTGTGTGTCTGTCTCTTAACTATTTCTCACAGCAGTTGGTATTCAGCACCTCATCTTCCATCCCCCACCCCTTCTTATAGGACTTGGCATGTCACTGCATATCTATATTATTACACCTTGAAGAAATATGTCTATGCGTGCGTGTGTGCGTGCGTGCGTGTGTGCGTGTGTGTGTGTGCGTGTGTGTGTGTACATTTGCAGCCATGTTCGGTTTAATCGCGGCTCCCCCGTTGGCACACTGGACAAATTGATCAGTTGGTTTGCCAGCTGTCCTGGCAGATTTCTCCTTCTGTCTCTCTATTTCCCCAACCCAACCCCCCTCTCCTCTCCCTCCCCTCCCCCGGTACTCTCATTTCCAGTTTAACTTGTATACCTTGGCAATGAGAAGGAGAAACATGTCTTCTAATGACTCGAGTGGTCTTTGAGCATCTTCTTTTTTCCCGCCTCTCGTCGCTGTCGGATGTGTTTTAGAGATTCCACATTCTCCCATGGGCAGATAGATGGCTGTTGGCCCAATGTGACCTTTCCTGGCACCTGCCCGTTGGCGTTGCCGTCGGATGATCCTTCACTGTGGAGAATGACGGGCGGCGTGGAAAGCCAGCTCCTTTTTATTATCTGAGCTGCACATATTGTCTCGATACGCCCCTATCATTAGACGCACATTTCCGAGGTAGGCTGGCAGAATAGCGGAAACCACGCTGAATTGAAGAGATAAGTCAGGATAGCAGCCAGCCACGGCTACGGCAAGCATGCTTTTAAGCATGATAGGTAGAAAATGCAGAAACCCATTCCCCGGGTCTCATGGATCTATGCATAATTGCGCCTTGATTCTGGGGGCTATTCAAGCTTGATGCCCTTGGCGTGGTGAGGGAAGGATAGTAGCAGCACGGGCAGGAACAAAGGGGTCTCTACTCCAGAGCTGCTTGACAGAGTGTGTGTGTGTGTGTGTGTGTGTGTGTGTGTGTGTGTGTGTGTGTGTGTGTGTGTGTGTGTGTGTGTGTGTGTGTGTGTGTGTGTGTGTGTGTGTGTGTGTGTGTGTGTGTGTGTGTGTGTGTGTGTGTCCGTGCTCGGCTATGCTGTGAGTTGAAAGCGAGATGCTCTTCTCTGTGTAATGACAGATATTAGAAAGTCGATTACTAGGTTCTTACAGGCGTACACACAGATGCAAAAAAAACCACACTCGCTTGCTCCCTCACACCGGTCTGAGCCGGGGGAAGGCTGACGCGGCCCGCTAATCGATGTGTAATGGCAGGCCCTTTTGTGAGTGTGTGTGTTTTGTTAGAGTGGCTGAGTAAATGAGGTGGAATAACAGAGGCCCAGGCTTCGTTATTGTGCTTGTGTCTTGATGAACAATCATGGGGGCTAAAGCCAGTGTGGTACTGCAGCTCTGTGTGTCACCCGCTACCTGCTGTCCGCACCTTAACCTGCCTGTCTCTCTAACTGGGTCTGCCATCTTTTTCTCGAAAGAACTGTAGTGTGAGGCGGGAGAGATGCTCCAGTGACTTTCTCCACCACAAAACTGCACATATTGTTAGCTCGGTTCCAGACTTCTAAATCTCTGCATACACTTTCAATCTCTGTCACACAGGTTTGAAATATCTGCTCTTACTCTCATGAATGGCTGGTTTTGCATTTGAGAAACAACACAGCATGTCACGACCTTCATGAGTGACCCTGTCGATTCTTTTGAGGATTCTTACATCACTACTCAGTGTTGAACTTGGACGTGATGTATTTTTGGCGGTGTCTGCGTGCGAAGTTGTCGGGGAGTTTTTGTCACTTGTCTTGTCTAAAAACAGTCAAACGCCACTTTCCACTGTAACAAGCTTTGAATCGCAATGCATGATGGTACACATTGCTTGGATAGTGACCATCAGTTAGTTGCACACTACTTTTGACAATGTACATCAGAGAGTAAGTACAACACAAACAAGGATCTAGAAAAAAGGGAACAATGTCAGTAAGAGCAAACGATCAGCTTTGAGTCTGATTGGACACACAGGTGCTGACAGGAAGTGACCAGAGGCAAAGCACAACATTGAGGGCAGTTCTTGAGAGCTCTAATCAGTATAGAAACCATCTTATAAGTCGTCGTTATCAAACAAAAACCATCGTCATTACCATCATCATCATCAATAATATGGAGACCATCATCATTAAGTTAGTAGGTATTCATGAAGGAGCTGGGTCTTTAGCTTTTTCTTAAAGGTGCAGAGGGACTCTGCAGATCCAATGGAGTTTGGAAGTTCACTCCACCACTGGAGGGCAAGAAAAGGACAACCAAATTTAAAAAATCCTAAATGTGCAACAGCGTGTTGACTAGCTAGTCACTTTTTCAGAGTTAGCGCTACAGAAGAGAGAGTTAGAGTTAGCGGGAAAAACATGACAGGCACACGCCCTGAGAGAGAGGAGGTGAGAAAGGTTGAATGCAAAGCAGATTAGAAAAGGAAAGCCATGAAGAAGTATTAGGAGTACAGAGGAGAAAAGGGAGGAGAGGGAGGGAGAGAGCACGCCCTGCTCTTAATGCAGGACTGCTTTTTAGTATACAGTCTCAGAAGAGAGAAACACCAGAGCTCTGCAGCGCTAGCCGGCTCTCTGATTTCACACCCATTATCACCTGCTACAAAGGCACGGCAAGTGGAAAATGAAACCACATAGAGGGAGAGTGTAAAATAACCTGTTTTATTCTCTGTGTGTGTTTGTGAGTGTGTGTTTATGTCTCGCATGCATTGATAAGCTTGTGTTACACTGCGTGCATTTGCGCGTTCCGCACGTAAGGTCACGAGTGCTTATCGCCTTCGCCCACATTCTCACCCCTTGCAGTCTCTCTCTCTCTCGCTCTCTCTCTCTCTCTATTTATTTTTGTGCCCTTGTACGATGATTCTGAGAATAGACGGGAGAGATTTTGAGAAATAGAGTGGAAAAATGAAGACAACAACAACAAAATTAAGTTTGGGCTTTTTGCAGCTGCGCGCTCGCACATTTCCTCGGCTTGCTGTTATTTGCCCGGCTGATTCAATCCAGCAGCATGCCTTTGATGTCATTTGTCAAGGCCATGATCATGATGTGAGGATTGTGTTTGTCTGATGGATTTAGCCAAAGTCTAGCCTCTGCTTTTTTCTGCTAATCGTGCCCTCTGTGTTGTGCATACTTTCCTGGAGGGATCATTTTCTTTCTGTTTTTTCTTCTTACATTCTTCATTTTCTCTCTAGTGAATTGAGAGGGAGATTAGAGGTTCTTAGTGGAATACTGGAGTTTCCCTTAATGTGCTAAAGCGCTTAAAAATAGCTTTGAATTCTTTTTTGAAAGAGCGGAAGAATTTTTCCTCGTTTTTCCTGACTTCTAGTTCAACATTAAGTCTACCAGTGTGCAGAAATCTCCTCTCTGTAGTTTGGTAGAATGGCATTCAAGATGGGATTCTTATGATGATACATGATATTATTGAATTGTTATTTTTTTTTAAAGAAAATTCTAATGTCCAATATGTCTGTGCTTTCTTTTGCAGCGTGTCCCGCTGGTTCCTATAAGATGTCCTCCAGGCAGCAGGAGTGTTTCCCCTGCCCAGCCAACAGTGTTGCAGAGGAGGAAGGATCTGTAGTGTGTGTGTGTGAGGAGGACCACTTTAGGACCCCCCTGGACACACCCTCAGCGCCATGCACAAGTAATAAATACGTTTATATTTGGTCCTGTTTGTCTTCTCAATCTGCATTCTGTTACATATTGTTTTATAACAGCGTATACAACAATGAGTTCCTGTCTGACTAATTTGATTGGACAAGAAGAATCAGGTGTTCTGATTATCATCAATTAATTAATCAAGGAAACACACAGGCTACCAAAGAATCAGTAAAAATCTGTCTGAAGTCATAGACTGTGTATACAAATGAACAGCATTCCTCAGTCACCTCCCATTGAACAAGATGAAGCCAGAATCCCTCAGAGATGGATTCTTACATATTGGGAATTTTCAGCCGGACTCTGTGCAGTAGGGATCAGCGGGAAGAGCCGCAGTATTGACGTCAAGCTGCTTCCGCCGACGAAAGCAAACGATTAATTTTCTGATAAAACATCAAAAATCCCTCAGGTGGGTATAGTCCACAGTGGAAGAGCTTCTTGTGTCTGGAGGAGGCCATGGTTCATACTGCATCTATACTGCAGCCGGTCAGCAGGGGGAGGTCTAAATCTTTTGGCTTCACTCCAAGGCAGCTGTTGCTCCGTCCATCACAATACAGTCTGAGAAAAATGCATGAGAGAAAAGATTAGAGAAAAAGCTTTGTGTGCCTTGGCAACAGCCCAGTTTCAATCAAGTATAAAGTATGATTTGATACATAAAATTATTAAACTGTTGTTCCTTAAATACAAAATGCTACTTGTGGAGCTGTTGTATAAAAACCAGATCATACCAGAGGTTGTGCACTAAATATCAGCCCTATGATCACAACCCCGCCCGGCTGATATGCAGTACAACAACACTACCTAGCATGTGCTATTGCATAAATATCACTCAACCTGACATTTTGCATTAAGTGAGCGATTCCCTGCTTGTAAGCCAATCATTACCTCGCCAACCCATTCCGCCACATGGCTGCCCTTCAGGGCCACATTACCCCTGTCCTTCACCCTGCATCCTCCCATCCACCTCCCCCTTTTCATATCATCACCTCTTCGTCCGACCTGCACCCACCTCCCCACTTTCAGTCTCCCCATTTATCCTCATTCTCCCACCTCCAGCTCATCTTCATGGTACAATTTCAATGTCTCATCTCACCTGGCCATGAACCCTTCCCCTTCTTTTAGTATAGCATTCCTTCCTTGCAGAAAAATCCTCCCAAAGACTCGTCAGATGTTTCTTTTAATCATCCCAGATTGTCAGCCAGTCTGTCTCGAATAAGAGTAGAGATGTGACATTTGCATTCAGCTGCTCTACTGATAATAAAGTTGGGAAGTAATTCAAGAGTTTTTTTTACAGAAACAAACTTAAAGGTACTTTAGTATGCTCGAAGAAAAATCCCTTTATTTTCTCATTTCCCCTTTCTGATGCCTGTTAACATCATTCTGGTGTCTTGTTTCAGGAAGAGTTAAAGTGACTTACTTTGAAAGAACAGTTTTAGATATATCACAAAGAAACTCCGAGGCACCCGCTTTTGACCAGTTGAAACGTCTTTGCTCTCAACACTTGTGCATGTAAACTTTGAAAGAAATTTGGTTATTCTACATTATATCAAAGTGTCAAATGTTTATTGATTCAACAGTAAAGGCATTTTGACAAAGAGCTCCCAAAACTCTTATTTTAGTCAAGCAAACTATTATGTTCACATTTCTTGATTCCTACATAAAATCATTGTCTGGCAACACATGGCAAGGTTGATCTTCATCTTCATAAGGAAAATGTCCCCATGATTATTAACATTATTTTAAGTTTTATGGTGGACCTTCCCCTCCTCTATTTCACCTCGTACTATACCCACATAATTTATCCATCAAGGGCAGCCATTTTCTCTTCCTCTTAACCTTTATCCTTTGACCATCCATCCACCCTCCAACCCCCCTCGCACAGGGTCCACATAATGTATTCGTCCCCAAAAGCCCATTACCCCTTATTCTCCATCTTTTCGTTTAACCTCTTACATTCTCTCCATATTCCTCCACCTTTTTTCCCCTGACATTGTCGATGCATTTTCTGCCATACATCCATTATCCAACCCCATTCTCCGGACCACCTCGTCTTCTTTTTTTTTTTTTTAACCACATTTTGATCCCTGAATGCACATTTTCTTTCCTTTCTGTCTTTCTGTCTCCTCGACTCGGCCGCTCATCACTCTTGTCTCAGAAAACTGCCTCCTCGGATTTTCCTACCTCTTCATCCTTTCATCCATTTCAGCCATGCGTGTTATCAACCCCATCCTTTTCCCCCCTCTGTCAAACTGAAACCTCGTCCTTCTGTCCTCAAGCGACAAACTCTATGATCCCTTCCCCGGCTGTCCTAGCATAATCCGTTCATCCCTCACCTCTTACCTTTCCTCACCCCTTCCCGCATACCGAATACCATTCTTCTCCAATAAAGATGCACTAAAAGGCCAATAAGACAAAGACCATACAGGGTATCCCTATTGATTTCTGTCTATTGATATAGCTTAGTAATTAGATGGAGGAATAATGGGCTCCCTATCCCGGGAGTGCTCAGGGCAGTAAAACCTTAGGGTCACAAGGTCTGTAGGCTATGTGTGTGTTTCTATGCATAAACATTCACTTGTGTGTACACATATAAGTGTGAGTGTGTGGTCGTACGAGCTTTAATGGTCACTGGCGATGGGAAGGGTGTAATTACAGTATTGATCGCTGAGCTCTCTGATCCCTGTGTGATAACATTTATAGCAGCCTAATGACCACATTAATTACCCCATTGATTCGGTAATTATGATCATCCCCAGATTCGGCTAATCCTCCTTATGGTACGGATGGAGAAAGAGAGAAAAAGGAAGAAAAAGTTGATTAATCTAGAGTAATGGGAATAAAAGAAAGCGGGGATCTAAAGGGCTGGATTTGCACACCTTATTATCTAAGCAATTAAACAATAAAACCGCTGCTTAAATGTTTTCCCTTTCCTCCCAATGACTGTGAAGTATCCAAACACTCACGTGTTAAACATCATTTGAAGGCTAGCTATCTCTTTGAAATAGGAGTCTAAATTGAATCCTTTTCAGTCACTTGAAAAAACACACGGCTAACTTATTTAAAATGAAATCCAGCTTGTTCTCCAGACATGACGAATCAGCATCCTTGTTTACAGATTTCCCATTACAGCACAGTGTTAAATATTTCCTGGGGGCAGTGAAGAGGCAGGGTAAAACTTTGTGACAGTAAAAGGGAAATGTCTAAGTGGGGGCACAAATATTTCATGCATTTAGTTTTGCCATTGTGGAACTACTGCTGAGACGACTGCATTGGAAATGATTGTAGCCTAATAACTAAGTACTGCACGATGTTCGAAGAACCGTCTCTGCAAATGGATTTTTAAAACGGTGGGAGTCCTCGACTTCAAGTGGCATAATGATTTACATTTGACATAAGGAAAAAGACTAACATGAACTTTTCATTTGCATTGTTAACGTTTATGAAAATAGTCTAAAGTTTAAGAATGCAGGCTTGTATGTGCTTCAGCATATCTTTAACTTTAGGCTACAGGTAAATCGCTGTAATTAAACTTTTCTACACTGAAGCACACAAATGAAACATGTCTTTTTCAATATTGAGGACTTCTGGCCATTAAGGTAGAAGATACAGGCAATTAAAAGCTACCTAGCTTAACTCACATTTGCTATTTTACTATGCTAGCATATTACCTACAATTCTTTCCTGAAGGTTACCTGGCTAAACTCACGGGCTAGAATTTGCTATCTTTACTATGCTATCAAACATAGGCTATTACAGTCAAATTTTACTCCTGAAGGCTACCTAGCTTAACTCATGAGCTATAATATGCTAGCTAGGCCAATAGCCTACTATGCGAGCAAACATACTACCAAATTTCATACCTGAAGGCTACCTAGCTAAAATATGCTCACTATGCTAGAGTAATGGGAATACACATTGTGTATTATCATAACAATTCATTTGATCTCTATGAATGCTTCAGGCAGGATCAATAACAGCTAATAAGTAAGCTTTGGCTTATAAGGTTGGAAAGTGTTATCCAGCTTAGTTTAGCTGTTTGTTACCTTGTTTCTGCTAAATTGCTAAACATTGAGGCTTCCAGTTTTCATTTCTAGAAAATGTCAGCTTAGCCTTACTTTAAAATCACTTAAATAAATAAACGCAGACTCTTTAACTACAACTTTGCAAAAAGGGCACCAGGCTGAAAAAGAAGGGAAAGATTTGAATAAAAGGCCCAGCTGTGTCTTCATCAGATGTGTGTATGTGTTCACAAACTGAATGATGTCTGGGCTTATGTAACTCTCTGCTCCACGTGTGTCTTGGAGCAGGACGCAGCTGTGGTGTGTGATTTGCTACACAGCAACACACTGAGCAACACACCTTCACTTATTTATTACACAGCACATGCATACTCATATGAGTGAGAGAAACATATAAAATGCATCAACTTTAATATAAAAAACTGTATTCAGCCCCCATGTGAAAGGACCATGTGGGAAAACTCACAGGTCAGTCAGGACACTGACCAACTAATGAGTTACAGTCCTGTAGCCTGACATTTTACTGCCCTTTAAACACTTTTCTGTCATACTTTCTGGTTGATTTAAATACCTTTCCAGGGCTTTTAATTACATGCAAAACCCAGTTCATAGCACGGCTGTGTGTGCGTTTATTACAGACTTATTGGCTCTGAGACCTACAACTAAATCATGGGTGCATGATTGTCCTATCTTTAGCCTCACTGATTATATATGCACAGTTGTGCAGTTTGTAGTTCAGACTGTGATGAGTCTGGCACATCACAACACTCAGGTCAAATCAGAATCATGTTTCAGGGTAGCTAAAAGCATTCTCCGAGGCAACTCACCTTTATTTACTGACAGTAAGCGGAGGATTTGATGTATGCAGCATTGTTGACATCAGTTTATAATGAAAATAACTTGTTATCCATGCTCATGCACACGGATGTGAAGACAGACCAGGCCTTAATCCCATTGTGGTTTCTGTCAGTCTGTATCATCTCAATTCAGTACATTGTTTTTTTTTTTACTCCCACCGTCAAATCGTAATAGTACTGCTTGTGCTGGTGCATCACATTTTCTATTTCCCTCTCCCATTAAGGTCAAGTGGTTCCCATCAAAAACGGTCATTTGTTCACACCAAATCCTGGATAAAAAAGGATTATTGTGTCAGTGTCATGGTAATACTGAACGCACTTAGTCTATCAGTCATGAGGACATACAGTATGTCAAATATCATTTTTCTCAGACTGAGACCTCATCAACAAGAGGTTTAAGCCATTCAGGTAGCAATGTTGGAGCTTAACATGTTATTGCTTTTGTTTATCAAGGACAGCTCTATTTTCCTGAAATGTCCAATTTCATATTTATAGTCTGGTGTCATCAGCATATTGCTTCATATTTCTAGAATGAAATCCAATAACTAAGATCTACAAAAGTAGGGATGTCTTTGAGAGGGATTTTTTGTGCAGCAGTTGGACCTTAAAATCATATTTCTTACTTTTTTCCTTCTCTTGTCTCTCTAGGGCCACCCTCCCCGCCTAAAGACCTGGTCTACACCCTCAAGCAGTCCACCCTGATCTTGGAGTGGGCCGCACCATCCGACACAGGGGGCAGAGCCGATCTGACCTACAGTGTGGGGTGCCGTAGATGCGTCGCGAGGCAGTGCGAGCCGTGCGGGGCCAGTGTTGGTTTTGTTCCTCAGCAGGTTGGCTTGACGGAAAGAACAGTGACTGTGGTCAATCTTCTTCCCAACACAAACTACACATTTACTGTTGAAGCCTTAAATGGAGTGTCAGAGCTGCTGCCCAACAAGAGGTTCTACACCCAGGTCAACGTGTCAACAAGCCTGCCTGGTGAGTCCCGGCTTGATTTTTTGGTTTTAAATAACCATGTCACAAATTTACACATGACCGCTTGAAAAAGAAAAGTGCTTCTAAATTTTTAAATTACAGTGCAAGTTGACGCTGTCGGGAAATGAAAAACATCTTAGCAAGAATGAGGTCGCTCAGCATTTCTTGAAAAAGAGACGTAGCAAAATGTTTTCAAACTAGACAAAGCAGAGCTGCATCCCTTGAAGTCTCTTAAAAGCTTTGTTCAATTTGTACTGCATTACATGCCGACTAAAGATAAATTGCTGTGTTTTTCAGTTGGTATTACTCATAGTAGACTTACTCAACTGAATTGGCAGTTAAATAAGTTGGAAGTTGTATAGATGATTTTAGATTGATTGTTAGAGTTTAAATTCTGGCTAAAGTAAAAAGATTATCTTTACATGTGGGTCTGATTCCAATGGGATGTAATCTTTTCTAACCAGTTTACTACCATGCAGCCTAACATATAATCATGCAATCAAATATAAAGTAGACTCTCTGACGAGTAAAGCTTTGTTTTATAATGGTACATTCAGTTCTTACAGAGTTAGGGGAGGCAGCTGTCCATTCTGCAGCATATAGCTAATCACACTCTACAACAAAGTATCTACATACACACGCATATATGTGTGCAATCTTGCAGGTGCTTTCATTTCATTAATAGATGTATGTACAATCTCTAGCACAGAGCCACCTTTGGATAGGTTTGTAATTTAATACAACATGCATACAACCACATGCACAGTATCGACTGTAGCTTATTCTGTATTTATGTTTATGGTAAAAGCAACACAGACTGTCCCCTTACTGAGAGTGTGCATGTCACTGCAGTCGGAGCAAATCTCATTGTCAGTGGAGGTGATCTCATTTCAATCAGCAGAAGTCTTTAGCTGGAGGCTTAAAAAAGCACTTTGCCAAGTAGCCTCGTCAGCCAGCACTATAGCATAGCACTACATGGAGGAGCTCAAGTGTAAGAATATAAAGGAAAAACATTTGAAAAGGAAATGCAGAAGAATACATTATGGCTTGAATTCCAAAAAAAAAGCATATATATACATTTACTGGTCATACCTACTCTGCATATGTTTGTTTCATAAGAGGAGAGAGGGTATAATGTGTTGATCAGGGAAGCAGGTGATGGAGAGACACAGAGAAAGTTAGGATGGCAGAGTGTGTTTTTTTGCAGCTAATTAAAAATGAGTACAGAGAAATGTGCTGAATAATGAATGGAGAGTTGTTTGTCAAATCAGAGTGCTGAGATGGCAGCAAAACTTAGCACAGATTATATATAAATGATACATGGTGATAGAGAAGACCCTCTCAGTTTTAGGAAACAGGAGCTTTAATAAAAAGATGCACTAGTCATTTTCATATATCTGTGGTGTGTGCTTCATGGCTAAGATTCTGCCTCTGGTTGTAAAAAAGGATGATGGCTGTAAGTAGATTGGTGTTGAGGGTATTTATAATGAATGTGTGTGATTCTCATTGGCCCAGATTTTTTTGCTGTAGATCAACTGTAAATGTTACGTAAGTGCAACATCTGGACCACACGGGGTGAGTGTAAGGCTAAAGGAAAAGCTTTATGGGCGTGGCATGCATCAGCAATCTGTATCCCACAGACACTCTGTATCCTTTAATATTTAGTTTCCCCCCTCTTAAGTCATCCCACATCATCTGAAAACATCAAAATGTCTACTGATGCTAATATGCCTAACATGCTAAAACTTAGCAATCTTGAAGCTCTTGGGTTTTTGTTTAAATTGAAGACATGAAAATATGATCCGTCTGTGAACTCACCCCAGGCTCATCTGAGATCAGTTGAAATCTATGTCTGCTAAAGCCCACACTGCTAACATGCTACATCTTAGCTATCCTAAGCTTGCTAGCTAAAAAAATAAAAAAGGTTAGGTATACTATGTTAGAAAAGGACAAACCTTAGTGATTATTTTTCCCCGTCCACACAGTTCTTTCAACCTCTCTTCCTTTTATCTCCCCTTTCCTGTCTGTCTGTCTTGTCAGCAGTTGCCATGGCATTGATTTGAGGTTATTATGGGGTATTAGGGTGTGAGTTGTCCCGCTAACCGTGTCATCCAGAGGGATTGGACAAGGGGTTAAGGGAGTGTGTTTGCTGGGGTTTTGGAGGACTTTGTGTGTCAGGAGGGATTTAGACTGACATTTGGTGTGTGGTGTTCAATGCTGTCTGCTTGTGCGTGCATGTTTGTGTGTGTGTGTGTGTGTGTGTGTGTGTGTGTGTGTGAGGCAGAGAGATATCAAGAAAGAGGCAGGGAGACAGCACTTTAAAAAATGGTATTTGATTTTGAAATGTGCCTTGGCTTAGCTCTCCTGGCTTCACCAAAGTCATGTCAGCTTTTGTTCAAAGACCGGTGCGTTCTCCACGTGACCAGCAGAGCGTGGTTCAGATCAACAGCTGACCAACTTAAGATCACCTGAACCCCGGCTGCTGCCAGGTGTCCTCGATGGACAACTCTCCCTTAGGATCAAGAGGGAGTAGAGCTGTTTGAATGCTGTGTGCACTCGGGTTAGAGGGCTGAAAATGGGATTTGGAACCTGCTCAACCATATCAGACATGTGTTCCTCTTTAAAGTCTTTCTATGCGATTTTTCACTCTTAAATATAGAAATCAAGTATATCCTCTGAAAATAACTCTGTGAGTCATGACTGTCTACAATGGGTGTAACACCCGAGTCCCACTGTCTGTGATGTTTTCAGAGTTTTCAGAGTCCTATCTTCACTTTGTTTACATCGCCAGGACGGCCGGCTGACTCCTCCCCTCACGTATAAAAGTTGTTTAATTGAGGGACTAGAGAAAAGAAGAATAACATACTGTACTCACTGCTTAACTGTGTTTCTAGATCACGCTCATTTCAGGTAAATTTACATGCAGTGTGAAGATACGAGCATAATAAAGATCACTAGCATTAGCATGCTAACACAACAATGCAGCGCGAGTTGTTTTGGTTTGCTCCATCTGCTGGATCAAAAAAAAATCACATATAAACTTGAGATAGATTAAACACTTGAGTTTAGACACATGTTACTGCTGCCTGCTGGGTTGTAGGGCCAATCTTTAGTCAGCCTATCGGCCGTTTTGAATAGGCTGATACAGTTTCATCAGCTTTTAATCATTAATGTAAAAGCAGTGAATGCTCGTAAACACAATGACATTAATCCGTATTTGATGCAAAATCATTAACACTACTTCGACTCTACATCGCTGCATTCGTTGCCATGGGAGACGTCTAAAACCATCAGAGAAACAAGGACAGACCTTCACCTTTTTTTCCACTTTGGCATCTATTACCTTTGACTAAATCCATCAGGACTCTGTGCGTTGTGTAGTGATGTATAGATCGTCAGTAGGAGCAGCTGGTAATGGTCATGAATCCTTTGCAGCCAGGTCAGGTAGCAAAAAAACAACCATCCCTGCACGGACCTCAACCTTCTGTCTGTACATGTGTGTTCACCTCCACACCGAGACTGTTCACCATCAAAACTCACTGACCTTTATTAGATCTGCAGCAGGGATTTGGAATAAAGCTAACACATACCTGCGCGCACACACACACACTCCCCCTGTCTCTCTTGCCACCTCATCATCTCTTTATTACTTATAGACTTTTTTTTTTTTAGATCCTCCTCCCCTCTGTGTCCCGATCGCTGCTTTTTTTACCCTCCATTTCCTCCCTCATTTCCCCCCATCTTATCCCTTTTTCTGCTCTCCCCATAAACTCACTATTCTTAGCTGGTAATTTCTCTCTCTCTCTCTCTCTCTCTCTCTCTCTCTCTCCTCTCTCTCCTTTTCCCTTTCCATCCACAACCATTCTCTTCGCTATCTTCTCTTTCTGACATAATCGGTGCTGCCCCCGTTTCCACCGCATCTCTTTTCTTTCGTCCCCTCTACAACTCTTTCAACATCTTCTTTCACTCGACTAGTTTGTTTTTTTCTGGGCACTGTAAGCCTGTTACCTGCGGGTGGTGTGGTTTTAGCGGGCAGCTGGCGGTGAGAGGTGAGAAAGCCTGAGGATTTAAGGGCACGGTCTTAGTTGTGGGAGGGGAAGGTGCTAGTGGGTGCTATATTACGGCCAAAACCACACAGATGCACACACACACACACACACGGGGGGGTCGATTTAAATCCACGCATGCACTCAGATTTTCTTTCCTTATGGGTGAAAAGAGTCTGAAGCAGCATTTTAAATCGAGTGACACCAAAACCCCCCTCCCCTATTAAAACCAAATTTAATGGAATATTTCAGAAGCATTTCCTCAAACTTCCACATGTACAGTGGAGGAGTGCATTTCTCCCAGACAGATTTGGGGTTTTTATCAGAATACTCCAGGCCGCTAAGGCGAAGGGCGGGAGGGAGTTCTGCATGGTGTGTCAAGGATGGGAGGATGGATAAAAAGACAGAAAGAGAGAGAAATGTGAGGGGAGTTGCGTGAGGAGATGGGGCATGGGCTCGGTAAATGGGGGATCAGTTTTGCCCTGGGCTCATGGGGCCCCCTTATCCAGCTGTGGATTAGGGATGCATATATATGTGTGTGTGTGTGTGTGTGTGTGTGTGCGCATATTTCCACATGTGCACTTAACCATGCTGGCATGCTATACGCTCCTTGCATCACTTCATGCTTGATTTGTGTGTGTGCAAGAAAGGATAATGACATCTTGCCTCTGCGTGGTTCCATGTATGTATGTTTTGTGTGTATGTGTGTGTGTGAGATCAAAACACACTCGGGGTGAATGTCTCCCCCCCCCCCCCCCCCAGTGGTACATCCAAAGCGCTTTAGCTGAGGCAGAAAGGAAGGGAGGGATGTAAAGATGGGGTGGAGGTGGAGGGTCAGGGAGGAGGAAGGATTGGCATTTCAATATCCTGAGAGGATTACTGGTCGGGCTTTAGATGGTCGGTCCCCGCAGAGCTGCACGGGCCAGAGAGATGGACGCATAAAAGGTGGAGAGGGTAGAGGAATGAATACAGAAGTGGAAGGCGTGAGGGGTGTAGCATTGTGAGCAGAATGTCTTCTGAGTTCAGGGGGAGAAGGAGTCACAGGCTGTGGAAGAGCAAAACAAAAGTACACAGTATAAAAAGTGTTTGCATACAGTAGAAACTTTTCCATGTTAGTGTAGTTTAAAAAAAAAAAGTATCTGCATGAGGAGAACATTTGCATGTTGTTGTGGGTGGATGAAAGTCAGGAGAAGAGGTCTGGAGATGAATCGTAGAGGAACATGAAGAGTCAAAGACAAGAGAGGGCGAGGAAAATGTGAGCCGAGAAGCAGCAGAAGGAAATATTGTGTAAGGAATACAGGAGGATGAGAACGGTAAAGTTAAAGAGAAGCAGATTGTACCGCCTTCTGCTTCCTGCGCTGATTAAAGTCAAAAGGAAGCAGGATGCAGCAGGATCCGGGTATCAGTGCTGGAGGAAGTTCTCCGATTTTTTTTTTTACTTCTGGATGTTAAGCACAGTTTGAAAACGCTCTGTTATTACTCCACTCTCGTCAACAAAACCTACATTTAATATGTTGCTATGGTTACGTACGGCTAAATGTACCTTTTAAGATAACTAAAGTCAGGGTAGTTATTAGACAGAAAACGCACTGAATGGATGCAAAGTGAGTTATGGATATTTAAGAGATGATGGGAAGAATGAGAAGAAGACAATTTAACCTCCTCTGACTCTGGTTGTTTTAAGAACTCTGGTTCCTTTTTTAATTTTTTTTATTTTGGGGCTTTTGGTGCCTTTTAATGGAGAGATAGGACAGTGGATAGAGTTGGAAATCAGGTGGGATTTGAACCTGGGCCGCTCGCTTGGAGGACCAAAGCCTCCATACATGGGGTGTGCACACTAACCACTGCGCCACCAGCACTCTGTTCCCTGAGTACACACACTCTATTTGACTGTTTGAATATTTATAAGTTGAGCATGAATTAATTCGGCGTCGCACTTCCACCTCATCCTGACATGAAAAAAAAAAAAGTCAGGTCATATCTTATTCTTTTTTTTCTTCTTCCCATACTTTCTCCTCCTCCTCTTTTTCTTTGTGTCACTTACTTTCCAGTTGCTCTCTACTGTCACACCCCCCCCCCTCCTCCTCCCTCCTCCCCTATGGAGGCGTTTGGATCCTTCTTTGCCTCCTTAATTAGAAGTGATGGGAAGGTGAGGCTTCAGCAGGCACCAAATGAATAGAGTCATCAAGCTACTTTTCAGGACTATAGCCCAGCCACTTAAGACTCTCTTTCAGCGTGTGATGGGAATTTTAATTGCCTACCTCTTGGCTTATAATTGGAGTCTATGAAGAGGCACTCTGAGGGTCTTATTTTAGTGTGTATGCTCCTGTATGTGGATTTTTTACAGGCTGCTTTTTTTTGTTGTTCTGGGAATTGTGGCGTTCAATTACAGGAACATAAACAAAGCTTGGAGGGGAAAAATGTTATCCTCCATAATCAGAGTATTAAACAAAGCTGCAGGGCTGTCTTTGATGCACATTTGTGTGTGTGTGTGTGTGTGTGTGTGTGTGTGTGTGTGTGTGTGTGTGTGTGTGTGTGTGTGTGTGTGTGTGCCAAAAATACTCTCAGGAGGGGGGAGAGAAACAGGTGAAAACACAAACTCTCAGAGGCTAGAAAGTTCAAACTTCAAAATCATCTATCCCCTGTCATTCTCCCCGTCTGATTCCTTTTGAGGTCTTTACCATGCCTCTGCTGTTGAGAGGGATCTGGGTTTTGTGTTTGGTGTGTGCGTCCCATCTTTTGTTTTTTTTTGTGGGTTTTGTTGCTGGAGGGGGAGCAGAGGTTTGACGGCGTCCTGCTGAGAGAGGAAGTTGTGCAGGGGATGCAGCTTGTCTCTCTGAATGACAGCGTGCTCTGATACAGCAGTGGGGTGGCTGACAGACAGTTCAGCTCATCAGACCAACGACGCACACACGTTTACAGATCTCTGTCAGCCCGTATGCCTTTTACAGTATTTCTAAACATGCAGGTGTATATTTTTCATAAAACTGTGATGCTCCCACACAACTTCCATTCAAGTTTTGACCACATTAGACGGCCATTTTTTAACCCCGACTTCTCTCTGTGCTCATCTCTGCTATCCTCTTCACATTGTCCCAGACATGAGGAGCATCCGAGCCCTCTGATTATTGACAATTAAAAAAAAAAAAAAAACACAACCCTGAACTCTTTTTTTATGAGAAAATGCTTAAAACTATGACGGAGGATTAGGGCCACGTTAAAAAAAAAAAAAGAAGAAATTTTGAGATTAAAATCGTACATTTACAAGATTAAAGTCGTAAATTTACGAGTTTATTCTTGTAAATTTACGACTTTAATCTCGTAAATTAACGAGTTCGAGACCAGCCTGCGCGAAAATGATGGAAGTAGAACTCTTAAAGTCTTTAAAGAATAAAAGAATAAAGTCGTTATTTTAGTCTATATCAGAAGAGCAGCAGCATCCTGTTCTCAAATGACAAACATGGAGCATCTTCTTATAAAGGTTCTCGTAAATTTATGACTTTAATCTTGAAATAAAAAATAAAAAATAAAAATTAACGTGTCCCTAATCCTCCGTCGTATAAAACAATCTGAGAACAACAATCTGTAAAATAAAAAGCTGCATTATTTCGATCACAGTATTTGTTAACATTTCTGTTTTTACATATGAAACACAATAAATATGCAGGAATATGAAAGATATATAGTGTAAAAAAAAAAAATGGTGCCAAAGAAAACCTCTTAAAGTCTTTGTTTAGAGGGGCTTTTAAAAAAAATGTAGCATACATCTTTTGATGCAAACTAAGATACAGGGACAAAGGTTTGCATCTTTGTCTGCTTCTAAAAACATGCAGCGGCACAATTTAAAATAATCTGAACTATCCCTTTAAATTCATGTTCTCAATGCTTCCTCAAGCACTACATTCTCTAAATAAAGAGTGTAATACATAGGATTGATCGCCTCCTTTCTCAGATTATAATGGAGTTGACTTGATGAAGTTTTTACTAAGTTAGCTGTAAATAATATAGACTAGAGACGTGAACGTGTCTGCATGCATATTCTTTTACTTGCAAGCCTGTCAGAGCAGATACTGTTTCCTCACCTTCTTATCCAATCACCTGCAGGAGGCTTGGGTCAGCTTCACTCGACGTGTATGTGTGTTTTTGTGCGTCTGCATGTGTTCTGTGTTTTTATTTGTTGGAGGCTCCGGGCGGACGTTGCTTGGCTTGACGGACGTGTCCTGATCAAACCATGTCTCTGCCTCGAGGCTGCAGCACACTGGGCCTGAAGAGTGTTCAGAATCAGTCAGTGTGCAGCTGTCAAGAGCAGTTTAAGTAAGTCGGCTCCTAGTCGCTCTCTCCCCTGATGGTAGTGTGGGTTGCCAGATTTGACAGATTTTGTAAGCACTCTAAAGCTTTAGCCAAAAGGTAAAAGGTGTTTTTTTTCTTTTTCTCTATATGGCGCTCTTCACTTACCACACAAAGATGATTAACACCCGTTTGTGATCTTTCTTTGATTGTGTAGAAATGTTTCACCAGTTTATTTTCAGCTTAACTTCAGAACCCGGTGGGGTTTTTTTCACAGCTGGATTCTGTAGATCAGGCTATTTAGAATATATCACACAGCGAGAGACTCTTTTTTCCTCCCTTCTTGTTCGCTCACTGTTGTGTTCTGCCCACCCACCTACTGACTGACACTTTTAATCAATCCATCACTGAGACTCTCCTCTACGCTAAAAACATACTCACACACATGCTCGAAAAACCTTGGAGGATCAAGCTCCTGCAGCATATAATCCTGCAGTTTAGATGGAAATGAGCCCCGTCCAGGTGTCTTCCTTACATAATCCCTCTCTGACAGAAAAACATCCACATTTGTTTGGATGTTTTTTCCAAACCTCTGATAAAAATTATTTCTACAACAAATTGTACCTTTTTCTTGCAGCTTGCTATGTTTTTGCTATTTGGTTGTTTGGTGCAGATCAGAATAATTGGGTAAAATGTAACTGACTAGGAGATTAGTCCCATATTGGAACGTCCATAATAGCGTTATCGTCACTCTGTTATATAATTATTGTAACAGTGACCTTGGAAAGATACCTACTTCTAACTAGATCTCTCAGCTAGTTTGACTCACCACAACGCTGCTTCATGTGACTCCTCACGGTGGCACTCACAACATAAATCAGAGAAACAAGAACCAATGTGATTTGGCCAAAGAATATGTGGACTGCGTTTTTATTGTTGCTATAGTAACAATAGACATGTAATTTCGCCTGCAATAAGCTTCATATGCCTTTACACCACTATAGCCTGTAACCCAGCAACAAAACCAAAGGGTCAAAACACTTGTTTCTCTTTTTTTCTTTAATGCTGCATATTCAACCAATCAGAAATGTTCATTGCTGTAAGCGTACTCCCTAAAGCATTAAACATGCAATATGTAGAATTTATGACAATCTTTACATTAAAATATCAGCCTTAAATAAAAATGTTATATGTCTTTTTTTGTTGAGTATAGCCTACTTACATTACCTCAGATATTTCTAAGAGTTATCAAAGCAAGAGAAATCTGCAGTTTTATAGTAGAAACAGGACACGTCTTGTCGCGGCGGCCACCATGACAGACAGAATCTTTATTGTTGCCGTGGAAAAACCAGAGTAGCAGAGAGAACTCCCATGATTCCCCGCCAGCCTTGACGTCACCTTTTTTAAAGCCCTCTGGCGGCGGAATCTACATATTGTTTTCTTCTCCTCCTGAAGTCCTCGAGGACTTTACTCAGGCTCTGGTCCCAGCTGAGAGAACTAAAGTTCTTAGTTCTCGAGGAAAGGTCCTGCTGTGGAAACGTAACTTAAGCTGAAAGTTAGCAGCATTGAATTCTGGCTTACGATCGTCAGGTGTCCGTCGAGTTAAGCATCATAGAAAACAACTTCAGTACAAATAATGTGATGGTACGTACTTGAAAATAACTCAAGCAGCTACTCGTCCGTGGGGAAACTTTGGTAATTTCATTATAGAAATATATGCATGCAAACCCACAATCCACTGGGATTTGGGCCCCCGACAGAAATGCTCGTGGCGGTAAGTGTAGAACCAGCCCACGGGACAGCAGCGCCAAAAGAAACATAATGTTCCCACTCCCCTGTTGTCAGTCACAAATCGTCACACCATGCGTTTAACCCTCAGGTGGAAGCCGGTGGTGCTGCGCCCGCCTGGGAACTCAATCTTCTTCCCCATTAACCCTTTGAACACGAACACGCCTGACAGATACGGCTCTCTCAATCATCCCAGCATACGACTTGTAGCTTATCTCATCTCTTCATTACAAACACTATCACTCTTTAATATGCGTGGGGCACATGGGAGCGTGTAAAGTTGCACATGTGAGAAGTAGAAGAATGAAACCCCCCCCCCTCCTGACAAGATGGATGTCATCTCAGCGGAGGCACCAACAGGCCTGCTGGGGACAACGGATTCCCCTGAGAACAAAGATGAGATGGAGATAGGGAGACGGTGAGGAAGTAAAAAAAAAAAAAAGTTAGAATGAGTCCAAAATGTTGAGCCGTGCTCTCGCCGTGGCCTCTGGGGAGATCAGCTCCTCTGCCTGTCTCCTTTGATAACGACACAGAGATGCCAGTTGTACCTCAGCTGCCTCGGTGCACAGAGATGCAGCAGCCTACAGCCATGGCTGCCATTTTCTGCCAAAGTCTTTTCATAGATCTACCTGCCATGGAGACCTGAGCATACAGCTGTCACATCACCGCCAGTGTGTGCATGATTGGGACGCAAGAACCAAGTCTGACTAGGAACTCAAAGGTCCTCGTGGTTAGCAAAGAAACATGCCTTCAAGCCTTCACTTTTATTACTTTTTATTGTCATCATGTCTTAACATACAATACACATATTTTATATTCAACATAAAGATGACAATATTTTACATTTCAAGTGGTGTAGTTTCAAAAAGGTTGTGTCCCCCCAGTGATGTGGAAATTCTAAAAAAAAACACTTACAATACAGAAACATGTATTACAGTTTGTTTAAAGGCTTTCTATGTGATTTTTCACACTTAAATATAATAGAAATCAAGTATATCCTCTGAAAATAACTCTGTGAGTCCTGACTGTCTACAATGGGTGTAACACCCGAGTCCCACTGTCTGTGATGTTTTCAGAGTTTTCAGAGTCCTATCTTCAGTTTGTTTACAAACCACAAACCACAAACCTCCCCTCGTGTATAAAAGTTGTTTAATTGAGGGACTAGAGAAAAGAAGAATAACATACTGTACTCACTGCTTAACTGTGTTTCTAGATCACGCTCATTTCAGGTAAATTTACATGCAGTGTGAAGATACCAGCATAATAAAGATCGCTAGCATTAGCATGCTAACACAACAATGCAGCGCGAGTTGTTTTGGTTTCATGCTGGTGCTCAAGGGCGACATCTGCTGGATCAAAAAATCACATATAAAGCCTTTAAAGTAGCTTGAAGTAAAACTGAGGTAAGCTTGGATCTGTGTTACATAAATTCATATATTTTTCCCTCCATCAAGGTTTTCTTCCCTTTCTCTACGATATTTAACATCTTTAGGAAGGGCAAACAAACAAACTAGTTATATAAAATGAAAGAATAAAAGTCAATTAAAAGAAAAGAAGAAGAGTCAAAGGAGAAAGAAAACAAAAAAAACCCACAAAAGAAATAACCTAGGTGGTGCTCCCCTAAGCCTCGATTTTTGGTTACATTACGATATAGTATGTTACATTATGGTACCATACGGTATCATGATAACATAGCTGACTGAACCTCAAGCTTCTGACCTAGAAATCGATTTTGTGTTCTGATTTTTTTGGAGTATCATAATGACTGAATTAGGTGTTAAAATACAGTCAGTCAAAAAAGAGAATAAGGAGAATATTCATATTTTCATTTCACCAAAAAGAATCTGAAAATGCACTTGTGGGACAGGTTTGCCGTTTGCAGCTTACTAAACTAGATTTTCAGTTCCCACATATTTTAAACATCATACTAGTTCAAGTAACATGAAAAGGAAGAGTACTTTTCCGTTTGTCTCAGGGGTGGAGAAACGTACCCACACTTCAGATTCTGCTAAAATGAGACCTTATAAGCAGAGTGAGAATCTATAAAAAGCTTAAATGGCAGCCGGCTGTGGTTTGTACTCACAGTCTGTACTGTATATGTAAGTTTAATCACAGAGAGGAGCAGCTGTGTGCAGCCTTTTGGCCATTTCACACCAAACTCCCTCTATTATAGTTCATCTTGCGGCTCTCATCATTGTGTCCCTTTTGAAGTCTATAGACCATTATCTGTGTCAGGGATTGGTATGTGTACAGAGAGGCTTTCATACTGGATCTTATCAGAAGTCTTGTATCTTGGTGATGAGTGTCTGTCAGTGGGTCCGCTGTATGATGAGGCTCTGGAAACGTCTGCTGCGTACTTCAGCAGCAGAGCTGAGAGGCTTATTGCCCACAAGGCCATCACTTCTTCTCTATTACTTGTGAAAATCATTGTGTATTCTTGTGTGTTTGCACATGTGCGAGTGCTGAAGACATTTCAGATGGCAGTCGGCATTGTTTTCCTCCTCCTTACATAAACGGCGCCAAACCCAACACTACCCACCATTTTCTGCCATGCTCGTTGCTTGGGTGTGTTGAATCCTAGATGCGCAGTATTTTCTGTTGGGTCTTATAGACCGATTCCAGCGGACGGTTTGTAGACGCTGACATATTTCACAGTAATTCAACGTAGTCGAGCGAACATCGCAGCCCACAGTAATGCTAACGTTAGCCTAGCCGTTACCTTGCGAGACAGCGCTACTCGTTTAACTATGCTAGGCAGTTGCAAAATAGTCAGTGTCAGATAAGAAGATTCCCCAGTGTAAACGAAAACCTACCGTGCTGTTTCCATTGGGAACAAAATTCATTTCTGTTGATATTCTTGATCCACTGCTGGCGCACAGCTACGTCTTCCGACCGCCCGGGGAATCTATGTAAACCATACGGTCTCAAGCAGGGACACTCTTCGTGAAGTAAATGTTTGTGTTCTGAGCACTCGTTTTTTTTTCCAAACTTGAAATTTGCCGCTGTTGTTGGAGCAGCCGAGAACTGCACAAGTTCTTCCCGAACCCGAATAGTTTTACAATTAATAAAACACACAGAAAGAGGGGTTTTTTTTTTCACTTCTCCGGACAGCTTGCATTAAAATGCGCTAATGTTGTAGGAAGAGGTCACCGCAGTGATGGCAGTTTGTCAACTTCCGTTTTTTCTCCGGATCGGTGTTAGCATTTAATGCTCAGCACAACATTCTTGTATGTCCTGTTCTCAACATAAAACCCTTGTTCCATATCCTTTTCTGACTTCCCAATTCCTTTTAATTTTTAAAAAAAGTAATTCAGCACAGACCTCTGCAGACCTTGGGAAATGTCCCTACCACTTGAAAATGAAACATAGTGAAACATCAAACATAGTGTTAATGTACATATTTCAGGTTCAAGGTTGTCTTTATTATCCCTGTGAGAGGGCAATATGTCTCACACTCAGCAGTAAAAACATACAAACATCCAGCTAACAATTAGCATACAACATAAGGACACTAAAAAGTAAAAGTCCAATTCCGATTCCGATTTTTTATTATTTATTATTATTATTCATTATTGTCCCACAAGGGGAAATTTGCATTGCAACAGGAGCACACAGAAGACAAGAAACATAAGGACAACATCACCATAAAACATAAACCAAAACGAAAAAAAAATAAAAATAAAAATCAGAACACAGCAAAATATAAAACCAAATAAAAACAACACAATACAATCAGTCAGCCCACACCAGAATGGAAATTCAAGTTATTAAAGTGCAAAGTGGAGGTGTGCAAATGTGCAATTCAAGTGCAAAAAGAGCAACAAATAGCTCATTGTTGTTTAACATATTAACTAAACTTGGTAAAAATGAGACCTGTAGTCTTTTTGAAAGACTGGACAATGGACAATAAATTCAATATGTAAAAAAAAACAGATGAAAAAGCAACACAGTTAGTTGTTTAAAAAGAAAAGGACAGCAGGGACAAATTAATTCTTTGTTTCTTTGTCCTGTATGCTGGCAGGCTGAATCTGCGGCCAATCAGAAGCAACTTGGACAAAGGATCACTGCAGTCAGCCAGGATTGACCTGGCCGTCTTCAGAGTCCTAGCTTCAAGTGTGAGAGGTCAAACAGTGACGAACCTGCGATTTTACCACACACTTAAATCACAATAATATCCTGTGTGTTCAGAATTTGTTGAGTTCGGACAGTTTGCACATTGCCACTGTGTCAGATGTTATAGCCCTCTTCAGTTCAGCTGCAGAGGTGGAAATACAGCTTAACCTTTGTATAACTTTCTATATATATTTTTCAAACCTTCTGGAGCTTGTATGTGATTGTGTATTCATAGAGACACCGTGCACACCTGTGTTTTATGTGTCAGATTGAGCTGTGTGATGTGGAGTCTGGAGGCATATGCATAATTCAGAACAGAAAGAAGGAAAGCGTAGCTGCAGGAGTAGATGGTGGAGCGGGTTGACATTGTGTTCCTGGTCTGGAGTGTTACACTCAGTTCCTCTTTCTGTTTGGAAGGCAAACGCTTTGAAAGTCTGTGTCCCTTTTCTTTTGAACCATCATTTTACCACCTGTGTTTGTTCTTTTTTTTTTCTCTCTTTCTCAATTTCTTTAATGCTGTGGGAGTAATTGCTTTACTTTCTAACGAGCCTGGCTGCAGTTTGCTTCCTCTAAACTTTCTAATGAATGCCTTCACAGAGTCATTTATCATTAAGAATCATTTATCTGTGAGTGTTTATTTACATTCCTGTATTCTGTGCATTAGCATTTTTCTTTGTTTACCGCCTGAAGCTACCCTATCATTTATGTTACATTCAATGTACTTGACATAAAAAAAAGAATAACTTAAAGCTTCAATCAGTGTTTGTACTTACTAAATGGCATCTTTTGAGGTTGTTTAGGTCCTGACTCATCCTGACTCCCTTTTTTTTACATAACATTAAACACATTCTGGTTTAAAGGCCACATTATCCTCCTTTTTAACAAGTTTAAATAAGTCTCAGAGCTCCCTAAAACATGTGTGTGAATTTTTTTGTTCTAAATCCACTCTGATCCTGTATTTGATCATGCCTATAAACCCCTCTATTTCAGCCCTGCTCAGAACAGGCTGTTTCTGTGTTTGTACCTTTAAATGCAAATGAGCTGTGTCTGGCCACGCCCCCTCTC